>NC_134403.1:89929418-89951918 GCF_038048845.1 Mixophyes fleayi
ATATATATATATATACACACGGAGATATATAGAAATGTATATGTATATATATTTATATTTATTGAGGCAAAGAAGCCTATTTGCGACACCTTTCCTGCATAGGGACAGGTGAGGTCTGGGTTAAAACCTTGCAGTGTCAGGCTGCTAGCCTGCACACACAGGTGGTATAAAGAAGTAATTAGACCAAAGGGAGGAGACTTGTGTATTTAATCCTGAATTTTGCATTTGTTAGGGGTGACTGATGCTGAAATAGTTGGCCAGTTACAAGAGAGCTGAACTATGTTTAGTTAGCATTAGGGTCACCAGAAGGTGTAAGCAAAGGAAATTGCTTGCTGGTGTCATTCTGACAAGGAGTGTTGCCATTTATTGTGATGCAAACAATAAATCTTTGTTTGAGTTACAAGTAGTTTTCCGTGTTGCTGATGCTTGTTGCAGGGTGCTCCTATATATATATATATATATATATATATATATATATATATATATATATATATATATATAATATAAATGCCTAGTGGCGTGTGTTAGTCTATGTGTGTGTGAAGAAAAAAAACAAGCTGCAGCGCCATCTGCTGGGCGGAGTTATACACTGACCTACTAAATTCTTAGTGTGTGTGGGGAAAAAAACTCAGAAAGGGCTGAAATTTAGTATACTAAGATGTTTTTAATTTGTTAATTGTTAAAAGTGTTTATAAAGATTTTAAAAAATATATATATATATTTCTTGAAGGAGAAGTGACAGTTGGAAGTGGTTGGTGGTTGCCGGGGGTGACATCTGGGAGTGGTTGGTGGTTGCCGGGAGTGACAGAGAGAGAGGAGTGTGATACTCAGGACCGCTGAGAGAGATCCCTGTGTCTGGATAGACATCTGGATAGATGTGGCGATGAAGATGAAGGATGAGGTGATGGAGAAAAATGATGAGGTGGGGACATGTGGACAAAACCACGTTAAAAAAGGGCGCTTGCGTCTGGAAGTAACGCTCTTCCCCTGAGGAGGCCTGCCCTAGCCCCAAATGCATGACAAGAACCTTTTTAACACCTTAAGTAGCTTGATTTGACTAGAATGCATGAGTATCATGCACGGGTTAACTTGTTTTTATATATATATATATATATATATATATATAAATATATTATCTCCACGATCACACAATTCACAAACACCTTTGTTTTCTGCACAGAAAAATACTTTCCCAAATGGTTGTAATAACTTCTCAGAGGTTTTAACAATACAATTCACTATAAAATACATAGGACTATCTATCAATACAACTGTTTAAACATGCAGCAATACAAGGAAGCATATGCGTACACTAAGCAAACAAACCACATTTAAATTGCAAAATGACATGAAAAAGAAACAGTTTTTCTTTCTTGTCCCCTAGTCCTCACTAGCACCTCATAGATTAAACAAAGCGGATATTGGGTTTGGCAACACTTGATGATACAAAGGCATAGAACCATTTGCGTTCTCTCCCGTATATGACTCGTCTCCCACCCTTTGTTGGTAAACCAAAACCCGTAGGTTTTGCAAATCCTTGAGTAGTGTAGTGTACTTTCGAAACCCCAAACTATTAAGTTAATTTTCTCGCTTACCAATAAACATTGTCCAGTGCAATTATTGTGGTTCCAAAGCACAAAGATATTTAATTGCAAAATATAACAGGGTTTACAGCAAGCCATTATAACGCATAAAAGATATTACAATAAAGCAGGAAAGTATAAAACCACTGAATATATTACATTTTCGCTAGCGCTTCATCCGGGCCCAGGATACAATAGTCATGTCTTCTGTAGTCAGGCTAAGAGAGAGCCAGCTGAGGGAGAAGCTTGCTTATATTCAGTTTCAGTACAAGAAAACTACTGATGATGCCACTATGTACACAGGCATCACGTCTAGGGGTCTTCATTTGCTGAAGGTTAATGATGTTCCAGTTGTCTGCTGGTGATAGGTTAATTGAAAGGATTCGTCTGATAAGGTGTGACCACCTCACTTCCAACAGCTAAAACATGTGCTGCTTAAGGAAACTGATCTAAACCAGTTTTCATACAATGTAATTTTGAACATTTATCCTTTATCTTCCATAACTATCGATCTCAGGAAGCGATCGCTTCGCTGAAAGTAGAGGATTCAAGAGTGTAATGTGCAGATCAAAATTACACTAAACATGATACATTTCCTATATCCTGAGCCTTAGATGCCTTTTATATATTATCATCTATGTATAAACAATCTCTAATACATTTTACTAATAAATTTGGATTGGAACCTTAAAAATGTGTGTTTTTACAAGTGTAAGTGCAAATGTGTGTGTTATTATTCCGTGCGATTGCATCAGAACATGTGGCATACAAATCGCAATCGCACAGTAAAACAATATTAATCAATTTGGTTTACTTCATCCAACTATTTGACTTTCACTATATATATATATATATATATATATATATATATATATATATATATATATATTGTCTCCATATGTACACAGTTTTTGAAAGGGGCCAGTATGTGCTGATATGATATACCTGCACTTCTTTTCCCCACTTCCTCTCCGGCTGGTCATATGCTCTACAGGAAGGTGTTTTCTTGCAGACCATAAAGGAGAGTGGTGCACATTTTCTTGTAGTGCACCTGTAAATACTGATCTGTGTGTTGGAGAGCAGCGGCCATTTTCTTGCAGTATGGAAGTTTTACCCGCTAGATAGATATGTCACTGAATCAAATTTTTGCAAGACATGTGCTGGTACTTGCAGGTTAGATCCTGTCAGTGCCTATTTTTCAATGCTGCCATCTCTGACATATGAAATACCAACATTTTATCTGCATGAGCTCATCTTGCTTCACATGTAATAGCTGCATTATTTAAATATATATTTACTACAGATAATATTATAAGAGTTTAGAACAGCGCTCAGAGAAGGGAGGAAACTGTTATAGGCTGCTGCCTTTTTCCTTTTACTTCCTTTTTACTTCCTTTTTTGCCCTCACTCTGTTGTTTTATCAAAATACAATACAAATAGTGCGCTGGTAAGGCTCTGTCACTGCCTTTGTTTCCCAAATTGATTATTACTATGTGTTATCAATGTTCACACTATCTGCGATTTAACACAATTATCCACATTAGAGTGATGATGTGCCTTGTGTATTAAGGATAATGGCACGTGTTGTTTCAGAACGTTCTATGACCACTTTTTATGACAATGTTCCTATCTTAGTGCGTACCCCATACATGTGTTTGGAATATAAAGCATGCAGTATTTTTAAGTAAATGTTCATAGGAAGATTTCTGGTCGTGTAGAAGTTTAGTTCTTTGGTCGCCTCCTTTCCATTCTGCTAGATGTCTCCATATATTGGTATTACCAGCACACCAGGGACGCTGGCCGTCCATGATCGGCATAGAGGGCAGAGTAGGACATTTTTTTTTTACTTGCACTATACACTATGATGTATGTGTGATATGTATAGCACAAATGAAGGTGTTAAAATGTTTTTTCACTATATTTGTTTTTTTTCCTCCAATGTTGGTAATACCGATACATGGAGACATCTAGCAGAATGTAATGCAAGCGAAAAAATAAATAAACTTGACATGAAATCTTCTTATGAACATTTACTTCTCAACTGTAAAAAAAACTGCATGCTGTATATGCCAAACACATGTACGTACTAAGGGATGAGCATTGGCATAAAAAGTGGTCATAACAAGATATGAAACAACATGTGCCATTATCCTGAATAATACACAAGGCCCATCATCACTTTAATATGAATAGTGTGTTAAACCGCATGTATTTACTACAGTTTACATTAGAATTCACACATACGGTTTATGTACATTATAAATGCTCTATATGCAAATAATCTATGAAACGTTAACAACAGTAAAGAAAGCATTACTTTATTTTTAAAAATTATGTTGCCTTTATTAATTTAAGATCATTTTACTATTCCATACATATGTAAGCTTACCAAGGAAGTATTTAAGGGGAGAAATAATACATTATATTGTATTCATTGTATTAGAAAAGAGGCGTCTAAGCTGAGATATGATTACTATGTACAAATACATTAAGGGGCATATTCAATTGTCCACGGGATTGCCGAAAATCCTGCGGTCCGCGCAGGATTACCGTTGTTACGGTAATCCTGCGCGGAAAAACTGTTAATACGGTAATTTACTCATTGGATTTCAGCGAGAGATTACCGTATTAACGGTAATAGTTTTTCCGGGCTCAATTGAATACCCCCTTAACGGTCAATACAGAGAACTTTCATGGGAACTTTTTACCCCAAGGACTATACACAGGACACGTGGTCACCTCCTAAGGTTAGAGGAGAGTAAATTTCACAACCAGTAAAGGAAGGGGTTCTTTACAGTAAGGGCAGTCAAGATATGGAATTCATTGCCAGGGAAGGTTGTGATGGCAGATTCAATAGATATCTTTAAGAAAGGGTTAGATTAATTTTTAGCGGAAAAGTGTATCCAGGGATACGACCGTTAATTAAAATGAAGGATAGTAGTGGATATAGGGTAAAAATAGGACTGCAATATTGAGTCTGGGGGGATTTTCATAATTGAAACAGATTGGCGGTTGCTTACTCTGGATCAATTTCAAATATAAGTGCAGGATCGCAGGACATCCACAATAGGTTGAACTTGATGGACTGGTGTCTTTTTTCAACCGCATCAACTATGTTACTATGTTACTATATACAGCAATCACCGAGAAGGCTGATAGGGGGCAAATTACACACACTGTACAGAAGTGGCAAGCTCACCAGCCTATAAAGAATCATGTTATGATAAGTAATAGTCTATTAGCCTCTAAGCACACTGTGCTAAACCCACAACAAGGGCACAAGGATTTCTGTAACTATCTGCACAGCTTCCAGGTAAATTAGAAGATACCTTGTAGCATGTTAAGAAAATGGCATGTGCCCTGCAGAGGTGAACTGACAATGGCAACAAAGTAGGTTTCAAGGTATAAGGGGAATACAGCAGGAAAGGGAGGGTGACCATAGACAAAAACAAGCAGGAATGAGGGATGGGTGAGAATGTACAGACACAGATTTATGTTGGAGAATCAATTCAGAGGGAGGGGGGAGGTTTAGGGATGGGAGACCTCACCCCTATCCCCACCTCAAAAGAAAAAAAATATTTATTGATAAATTTAAGATTATAGACTGTAAGCAAACAAAATAATCTAAAAAATGATTTAAAAAATATTAAGATTATTTGTTGGGACTAATTTCTTGTGACCACCCTCTTAAATAAAGATTGCTTAAGTTTTTATGTAAACTATGTAACAAAAAATATAAGTACACTGTGAAGAGTATAGTAAAACAGTACATTATTTATTGATTGTCTTTCTTTAAAAATCTCTAAATTCTTAACCTGGACATAAGTGTGCATTACAGTTGTGTAGATACTGAACAAGAAAATAAAATAAAGAAATAAACTATTTTGATTCTCTGTTTCACTGAGCAGCAACGCAATCAGCAGACCGCACCGACAGCCCAGGTTTCCTGGAGGAGGAGGTACCTGCGGAAGTGTCAATGGACATGGCTGGCCATGGAGAGTGAACCTGGATGATGATTAATAAATGTAACATCTTATTCTATTTTAAACAATGTTTGTTATGTAGGCCTTAGATAAGTCACTGTTGACCAAGCCAAATTATTGTTTTGATGTAATTTCAAAGAGTGTCTAGGTGTTTCATCATCATCATCATTTATTTATATAGCGCCACTAATTCCGCAGCGCTGTACAGAGAACTCAGTCACATCAGTCCCTGCCCCATTGAAGCTTACAGTCTAAATTCCCTAACACACACACACACACACACACACACACACACACAAACACACACACACACGGAGAGAGGGTCTAGGGTCAGTTTTTGATACAAGCCAATTAACTTGCTAGTATGTTTTTAGATTGTGGGAGGAAACCAGAGCACCCGGAGGAAACACACGCAAATATGGGAAGAACATACAAACTCCACACAGATAAGGCCATGGTCGGGAATCTAACTCATGACCCCAGTGCTGAGAGGCAGAAGTGCTAACCACTTAGCCACCGTGCTGCATTAAATGAACTTTATTATCTTATGTTTTCACTATTTTGCCCAAAATATAAAACAATCTGTATTTGCCTACAGAAACAAGCCTGGAACAAATGTACAATTTTGTAAAGTGCACTATGATGGCATTCTATAAGAGACATGTTTAGCAAACATGTCATAAAGGTTTCTGCATAATCTAGCTGTGGGAACATGCCTTCTGCTCTATAAAGTATGTATGTAAGTGTTCCCAGTGGAAACCAGGTCATTTCAGGATGCAATGAGTCATTGACTGGTAACAACAAAGTTCTTCAAAAGTCTATCTTTATTTGCTTACAATATGAAAAGAGAAAAGTAATATGATACTTAGCTTCCAATAGAAGTCTTAGCAATATGTTCAATCAACAGCAATTCCCAGGAGCCCTGTCTATCTGATATGAGAAAGCTGAAAACACTATAATTCTCAGACACCACTGCAGCTAGTCCGGTCAAGAGACTACCTGCTTGGTCAGCAGTCCAGTTTTTATACCCAGAAACAAGGGGTCCTGGATATTACTTACATTTAAGGTATAAACATGATTTCAGACCTTTATATTGGTACAACTGAGATAAGAACATTACACTCCCTGCATATGCGCAGTACGCATCTGAGATAATGCCCTAGCTGATATGTTGACATGTCTCGGCTCTGCCTTATTTACTGAAGCATTTCATAATACACACATAAAAGTATAAGACCAACAAAATGGAGTTCAGCGTCCATTTTGATAAGCCTGTCACAGAAAGCTCTATATAATTGTTGCTTTTATCCATAACCCTATAGTTGACTATTGCATAATCCAAAAGGATATAGGCAATTAAACAAATGAGAAAAATATAAAAAAACTAGGCTCAAATCTCAAAAATTAAATATTTATGGCGCATTTGCAGTATGTTTAACTAGAGAGAATAAATGATTATTGCGACACTAATATTTTTTATTTTTATCCTCCACTGATGCTGCAGATAAGCAAATACCTCCTTCACTCCAAGAGATTCCCCAGGCATACTTGGGTGGCATCCATCGGGAATTGAGTTATGTGGGATTGCCTTGGGTCAAATCATGCAATATATGAAGATATTTAAAAATCAATACAATTGTTTATGAAAAAATAAATTATTTAAAAATGTTTTGTTTTTTTTTTCAAATCTCGTTGCTACATTGTCCATATATATTTTTAACGCACTTGTCCAACAACAACAGCCACTCTGGCTGCAAGATAACTACAGCAAATGGAAATCACTAATTTTCTAGACTGTAGCACTATGTCTTTTCACTAATAGCATTCACAGGGTCATGACTAGAAATACATCTTCCATTGCTTAAACACAAGAGGAAATACTACTCAGCTAGTAATGCAGGCCAGTTAGTGTCCAGAATTACTGCCTGGGTAGGATGCATTGAAATATAGTATTAATCTTGTTCAAACTGGCATACTTCGAGGTGAAACGGCAAGTACTGTCAAGTATGAGGAAAACTATTAATTCCATTCAGTAACATTAACAATATTATTAGTATATAGTCATCAGAGAGCATTAACTTTTTTAACATAGTTTATTAGTTTGCAAAGAGCTGTTTCAGTTAAAATGCTAGAAAGCAGAGACTGGAAAGGTACTAGAAATAGTAATATTTATGTAATGACCAAGTAATTTTAATATATGTCTAATTTTCCGTAAATAATATCTGTATAAACAGTGCATTCTGATGTCATCACTTTTAATCAGTCATTTCTGGTGTCATCACTTCAGTGTTCATTAGCAAAACATTTAAATTACAAGGAGTAATGCACTCCCTACTGTAAATTATTATATATGTTAGAAGTTACTCTGGGTTTCTGAGACCTATATAAAATCACTCAGCCTACACTCTTATTATTTTATATGATAACAAAATATCTCTGTGAATTCCACTATCCATATAATTTACAGTAGGAAGTGCATTAGCTAATATATAATAGTAGTAGTAGTATAGACAATTCTATCTATATATATAAATGTCTAGTGGCGTGTGTTAGTCTGTCTGTGTGTGTGTGGAAAAAATAAAACCAAGCTGCAGCACCACCTGCTGGGCGGAGTTATACACTGACCTACTAAATTCTTAGTGTGTGTGGGAAAAAAAATTCAGAAAGGGCTGAAATTTGGTATACTAAGATGTTTTTAATTTGTTAATTTAGTTTGTTAATTGTTAAAAGTGTTTATAAAGATTTTAAAAAAAAATATATATATATTTCTTGAAGGAGAAGTGACAGTTGGGAGTGGTTGGTGGTTGCCAGGGGTGACAGTGGGGAGTGGTTGGTGGTTGCCGGGGGTGACAGTGGGGAGTGGTTGGTGGTTGCCGGGGGTGACAGTGGGGAGTTGTTGGTGGTTTGAGGCCTGGGCTATGGCCTAAATGCATGACAAGAACCTTTTTAACACCTTAAGTTGCTTGATTTGACTAGAATGCATGAGTATCATGCACGGGTTAACTTGTATATAATAGCTTTCTAGAAATAAAATGTTTATTTTGAACATAAGCAGTCTATATTCAATCTGAGCAATAGATGTAGTTATCTTTACAATAAATTATCCCTAAAGAGGATTGAAAAATAATTTTACATTTTTAAATTAATTTAATTATAATCTTAGTTTTAATTATAAAATTAAGGCACTGTTCCCTATCCTTTAATATCGTATTTTGAAATTGTAAAAATTGAAGGTAATTCTTAGCTATTAAATGTACAGTGATCTAGTAATTATTTTTAACCAACAACCTAATTGAATATTATATTTTATTATATTATTTTATCAAATACAATCTGCATTAACCAAATAAGAGACCTCTAAATGGCTGCTTATTCTATCATGGCTCGTCCAACAACCAGCAATAATATAGTTAAAAAATTCTGCTGCTGATTTCCAGAAAGCAGCACTGGAATACAAGACAGAGGGTTTTTTCTTACATGCTATGGGAATGAGAAAGATAGAACACATATGAGGGGGATTATTCTGCTGTCACTGATTCAATAGGTAGGAACAATTGGAGAAGAAACATCACTTAGTTTTGTGGAATTGCATTGATCTGGAGCATAAAGCTGCCATAAATCTGACTGCATAACAATCCTGAAAGATTAACATCACTTTATTGGTATCTATTACTGCTAGGTAACCACTTGGCTCAGGGATACCCAGGATCCCCAGGGTCAAGAAAAACTGTTTTAAAAATTTTATGAGGCCCATGCCAATTAAATAAGATAGATGGATCTACCTTGTATTAACGCATTTAATGCAAAGTATTGCAAGTCTCCTCCCTACCTAGAAATGTGGTCAGTAATTGAATGGTATTTCATTGAATCTGACCATTATGCAGAATATAGACAAAAATGTAATCTTTCACAAGCTAATAACTGTAATAACCACTGTTGTGTATTATCTACTTTCCTTACTATTGTGCTGTACTGCTTTAATTCCAATGGAGTATGTTGCGTGACACCTTTCCTTTTAACTGATTACATGTAATTAATATTTATGTCTTTCTTAATATGTAGAAAAAACAAACCTGTTTTCTCATAAATGGTAACAACTGCAGAGGACAAGTGACTGCTGTGGAGCAGAACAGGAGCCGTTGTAATCACATTACCGATTACAAGTATTCCGACATGTTTCCTACCTACAAAAAAAACCCGATGGCAGAAAAAGACGACCTAAATAGAAGCAGACTTACCTGAAACACGAAGAGGCAGATGGCCGATGGCACCGCAGGCTGACAGGCAGTGATTCCTACTGGACAGCTCTCCGGCACTTCAGTGTTACGTGTGCGCGGCTTACATGAATGGTAAATTAAAGCGCAATGTCTGGACCCCGCAGGCTAAGTGTTTCAACACTTAGCCTGCAAGGTAGGAATACTCGTAATCGGTAAGTCGTACCCAACCCAACAGAAGAGAGACTGAGGAAGATAAAATCCCCAGACTGGGGCAGAGACACAGAAAGAGACAAATTGACCTCATGTGAAAGAGACATCCCCCAACTTTGGAGAAGACAAGAGACAGAACAGAGACATGGTGTGGAGCAGAGAAATATCTTATTGTATATGGTCTATAAAATACACAGAGAGTCTATTCGCTATCTTAAGATCTCCTTCTCACAAGGTTGGAGTATTTATACTGTCTTAACTATGACTACGGTTGTTAATACGTAATTAGCTTAATATTTCATTTTACGTTTATTGTGTCCACTATAATACTTAAAGTTTACATAAAAATGGATTATAGGACTTCGCTAATTTCGCAGACTAAGTAACTTTTTGATATAGGTATTGGTAGCCAGTTGAAAGCCCTCTTCCCCCCCTCTTTCCCTTCCATCCCTTCCCCCACTTCTCCCCTCTTCCCTCCCTACCCCTTCTCCTTAAAGGGCCTTAACCAATTCCTATCCGGTTGATCTAAAAATAGTCATGGAGTCTTAATTTGTATATTAGTACTTTTTTTTTTTTTCCCGGGGCCTATGTAGAATATGTTTACAGTTCTTGTTTATAATATTGAAATGTTTATTTGTTTGAACTGCTCTGACATCTTTTTATTTGATGTTTATGTTATGCTATTTATGTCACTTTGTTTTGGTAATTATCTGTGAGATCCCCTCCACCCATGCTTATCTCACCCGCACCCATGTGCTTTAATAGTGTGCTAAGCACATATTTTGTTAGTTCTACACTACATTTCTCACGTAGTGCCACTACCCCCACCAATCATTCCACTACCAAAGAGATGGTGTCATGCAAGCCGCCACATCTCTTTCATCTAGGTCCTAGATCTCGTCTCGAGATCAAGACCGCCATACATTCCCATCCCTTTTTTCCTTATGTGTCTCCCCTTCCCCACATCCAGCTACTAGGCTTAAACAAAGGCTTCAATCTCATTATTAAAATAGAGCCTTCCCTTACATCATTATCCCCCATGAGTCTTAAAATAATATCTCTAAATGTCAATGGCCTTAATTCGCCAAATAAGCGTACAATGGCTTTGCAATATTTTAAGAGGATAAACCCTGACTGATTTTCTTACAAGAAACGCATCTTAGAGACCCTCATCCCTCATTGGCTTCTAAATCTTACCCACATGCCTTTTATTCTTCTACAAATGCAAAACGCAGAGGTACAGCAATACTGATGCATAGTAGAGTTCCACTGACTGTTGAATCACAGATATCTGACCCTCATGGTAGATATATTATCTTGAAGGGTACTTTGAACCAGAATCCTATAACTTTAGCCTCAGTATATGCCCCAAACGTGCAGCAGGGAGCTTTTTACGCTGATTTCTTTCAGCAACTATCCTCTCATACAGGTGGTATGACTATTGTAGGAGGGGACTTTAATACGATCTTGGACCCATCTCTAGATAGATCTAGTCAAATTCATATCTTCTCAGGACACTCTCTCGCATTCACGTCCTAAATGGCGCCTGGATGAGTCATTATTTCGTAGAGAAGAGAACATCAGTCAGATATCTCAGGCTATTACTGATTATGTTTCACAAAATGCGACCCCGGAGATATCACAACCTATACTCTGGGAAGCCCATAAGGCAAGGGGCATCTTTATCAGAATAGCAGCACAGCAGAGGCAGAAAGAAAAAGAGCGCATACGCGAACTTGAACAACAGATTCAGCAAGTTGCATCTCGCCATCAAACAAACCCTAAAAAGAAGCTATATTTAAAACTTCTCTCTCTTAGAGGGCAGTTGAATCAAATACTATCAAAACAGGAGGCTAAGACTCTGTTGTGGGTGCAGCAAAAGTATTATGAAAAAGGCGACAAAGCGAATACTATCTTGGCACGCAAACTTCGTGCCCGCCGTACCCGCAACAGAATATTATCAGTAAAAGATTCTATGGGTTCTCCTCTTTTTGACCCTCAAAAAATTGCGCAACGGTTTAGGGATTATTACGCCTCCCTATATAATTTGAGCCCAACTATAGAAGATCCAGTCCTCCTTAAAGAAAATATTAAAAGCTACCTCCGCTCCTGCCACTTACCCAAACTCAGTAGAAGTCAGTTGGCAACTCTTAACGCAGAGCTTACCCCAGAGGAAATTACTGAGGCCATTAAAGCGCTGAAACGTCAATCAGCCCCGGGTCCGGATGGATTTTCTTCTATATATTACAAAAAAATTGTTTGCCAACTGCTTTCAGGGTTATTTAGCTCGATACTAGAAGGGGGCAAATTTGATGGAGCCACCACTGGAGCGGGGATTGTCGTAATACCTAAACCAGACAGAGATCCGACGGAAGTGAGTAACTATAGACCCATCTCCCTGCTTAATGTTGATCTAAAACTTTTTGCTAAGATACTAGCAAATAGACTAGGGGCTGTTCTCCCTTCATTGGTCCACCCTGACCAAGTCAGATTTGTTCCAGGAAGGCAAGCTTCGGATAACACAAGAAGAATAATAGATTTAATCCATATAGCTAATAGTGCGTCTCTCCCTGCCTTGGTGGTTGCTCTAGACGCTGAGAAAGCTTTTGACAGAGTGGCTTGGCCATTTATTCAGCAGACTTTAGGAAGCATGGGGATTCAAGGTTCCTTTTATAAGGGGATCTCGGCGCTATATCATAATCCCACAGCTTCAGTGTTAGCGAACGGTCTTACATCCACACCCTTTAGAATAAGCAATGGCACTCGCCAGGGCTGCCCCCTATCACCCTTACTTTTTGCCCTCATTATGGAACCCTTAGCTGCTAGAATTAGAAACAATACAAAAATAGATAGAGAAAATAGAGATAATAAGATAGCTCTATATGCTGATGATGTTATACTTACATTAACTAGCCCGCACGCGTCGCTGCCCAAACTTTTTGATGAAATTTCCCTATATAGTTCCCTATCAAACTACAAAATTAATGCGGATAAGTCTGAAATCTTAGATCTTAATATTCCTCAGCACAGCACCCAACCACACAAAACCACTTATAATTTTTGATGGCAGCATAATAAGATCAAATATTTGGGAATATATATAACCAAGAATTACTCCTCTTTATACGCAGCTAATTTCCCTAGACTAATTAATGCAATTCGAGGCGACCTAACTCAATGGAATAAATTTAATATTTCCTGGATTGGCAGGATGGCTTCAATTAAAATGTATGTTTTACCTAGATTACTTTATCTGTGGCAAACACTCCCAATTCAAGTTCCCTTACATGTCCTCCAGCACCTTCAGCAAATGGTATCTAAACTTGTATGGGCAGGGCCTAAGCCTAGAGTGCGTATGCGAATACTCTCTAAACATCAAACCTCTGGAGGACTGGGCCTCCCAAATATAATAAAATACTACAGAGCTACGCATATGTCCCAGCATAGTATTTGGACGCTTGACCATTACACCAACAGGGACTGTAATGACATCGTATTCAAATACATATACTTTAATATGGAGTTGGTCACCCTTTTGCAGCAATAACAGCTTCCACTCTTCTTGGAAGGCTTTCCACAAGATGTTCGAGTGTTTTTGTGGGGATTTGTGCCCATTAATTCTGTAGAGCATTTATGAGGTAAGGCACGGATGTTGGACGAGAAGGCCTGGCTCACAATCTCTGTCCCAGTTCATCCCGAAAGTGTTCGATGGGGTTGAGGTCAGGACCAGTCACGTTCTTCCACACCAAACTCATCAAACCATGTCTTTGTAGCCCTTGCTTTGTGCACTGTTGGAATAGAAAAGGACCTTCCCCAAACTGTTGCCACAAAGTTGGAAGCATAGGATTGTCCAAAATGACTTGGTATGCTGAAGCATTAAGATTTCTCTTCACTGGAGATAAGGGGCCTAGCCCAACCCTGAAAACAGCCCCATAACATTATCTCTCCTCATAGACTTCACAGTTGGCACAATGCAATCAGGCAGGTAACCTTCTCCCGGCATCCGCCAAACCCAGACTCGGTCATCTCACTGCCAAACAGAGAAGCATGATTCATCACTCCACAGAACATGTTTCCACTGCTCCACAGTCCAGTGTTTTACACCACTCCATCCAACGCTTGGCATTGGTCTTGGTGTTGTGAGGCTTGCATGCAGCTGCTCGGCCATGGAATCCCATTCCTTTAACCTCACACTGCACAGTTTTTGTGCTTACATTAATGCCAGTGGAAGTTCGGAACTCTTGACCTATGGAATCATCAGAGCATTGGCGACTTTTACTCACCATGTGCCTTAGCAGTCGTTGACCCCGCTTTATGATTTTGCATAGTCTTCCGATTCGTGACTGAGTTGCTGCTGTTCCTAAACGCTTCCACTTTCTAAACGCTTCCACTTTCTAATTCCACGGTCAACTGTAAATATTCAGCAGGAATGAAATTTCGTGAACTGTCTTATTGCAAAGGTGGCATCCTATCACAGTACCATGCTTGCAGTCACTGAGCTCTTCAGAATAACCCATTTTGTATCACAAATGTTTGCAAATGGAGACTGAATGGCTAGGTGCTTGATTTTATACACATCTGGCAAGGGGTCTGCTTTAAACACCTCAATTCAATAATTAACAGGTGTGACCAAATACCTTTGTCCATATAGCGTATATAACATTTTAGGGATTTATACTCACAGAGATATTAAACTTTAAAATACATCACAAACAGTACTTTGTTCCTTGTAATTCAGTCACATGACTTTATCTTTTGTGGGTTTTTTTAGTCCTAAGCTAACTACTACATGGATATCAAGCTTTTCTCCCTGTTTTAGTATAGTGCATGTGGTTGGTATAGCCTTCATCATGTTTATATATTTAAGTTCTCTGAGTTGTAGGGTATTTATTTCTGCCATGGGGGAGTGACTCGGGAAAGCCCTGCTAGCTCACTACAGAACTTGTACATTAAAAGAAAATACATCAAGGATGAGGGAAAAGCAATCTGGCGTATACTGTATACTAACAAGAGAGCATAGGGCAAAGTGTGAGTAATGGCTGTGGGAGAGATAGGGTACATTACTATGAGTAGCAGTTCTGTGATTAGGCAGATTAACTATTATAAATCTAACATGCAGAGTATGCATTTTGACTATCTGATATACATACCCCTCTTAGTAGGTGAGTTATTCCCCACTGGGGTATTAAATACACAAGTCACTTAACTATGAACAGGAATTAAACTCTATTCAACATACACACATCATTTCTCCAGTGCCCTTGATGACACTACTAATCTTCCCTTCTTTGACTAAGCAATCATGAAGAACACATTAAATATCACATAAACAATAGTTCCGTATTGAGCACATATGACCATGGTACCATTGGCATGCTGAGAGTATGCAAGGAAGCTGTATGATCACTTGATCTTTGCACTGCCACTGATGAGACTGCTCCTTGCAGGAGATACTATGCAGTCTGTGCAGTCAGGCAGTGGTGTGGTGCTTCCACTAAATAGGATATTCTATATCAGCATCTCCTTGTCTGGTGGTAATAGTGGACTGCTTGGCACTAGTAACCAACACAGGTGCTCACACAGTCATTTGGGGGTTGCCAATTCCTTACTCAAGGGGCAGTCTGGATCCTGAAGACACTTGCCATATCCTGAACAGACTGCACTCTGAATATACTTACTGGATTCTGGACACACCAATTCCTGGATGCACTCACTGGATCCCAGTGGCGGATCCAGGGGGGGGCGATCGGGGCGAGCAGGGGCTTGCTGCCGGCGGCTGCACAGTCTGTGCAGATCCGCTCGGCAGTGACAGGCAGGGACAGTGTGCTGCCCGGCTGCTCTGAATGTGTTTTAAACACAATCAGAGCATCCGGGCAGCACACTGTCCCTGCTGTCACTGCTGAACTGATCTGCACATAGTGTGCAGCCGCCAGCAGCCTCAGATGTAAAAAAGGGGGAGGGGCCTAAATCCCCCCCCCTAGATCGCCCCGGGTAGAAGTATTCTCTAGATCCGCCCCTGCTGGATCCGGGGGTGCTGTATGATCTCAGGTACTGGGACTGCCTCAGCTCATTCTCCCCAGAAGAGGGTCCAGCCACACTACTCTATTCAGCTGTCTCCACATCAGCCATGCTGCTCCCCTTCCCAGCACCCCTATACTCCTCCTGCCCCACCACGCTCTTCCTGTCACTTGGGGGCATGTATCTATTACTGGTACTGGATCATAATGCTGATGAAAACTGTATATGTTACAAATATCAACAGTACCCCACTGTTTTGTGTAACTATTAACACCTATTGTGAAGCTACATGTTCCAGAATGATCTAGTAGGCAATGACTTGAGGGGTATGCTGGTGCTTACTGAACATAAAGCACCAGAATGCTTTTTTGCTTGCCAGTACATGCTGGAAAATATGTTTCCACAATAACTGTAGTTCCAGCATAACGGGCAGGGGTTGTAAGGCAAAATGCTTGTGATTTTCCATTGGACTACAGAACCAAATGAATTTCCCATTGATTGCTATGAAGAACAAAGATAGAAAACTTTTATATTTCATAATAAAGTAATGAACAAAGGGTTTTGTCTGAGTTTTAATTTTGATTAAACTTTATTATAAAAATGTGTTTTATTCCCTTTTACTATTTGGGTATAATGGATAAGGTCTAATGGCTCTCTTACAATTATATTGGGACCATTGAGATGCCAAATATACTACTCTAGGGGTTCCAAATTTTTTCACTACTCCGGACCCCAAACCCTAGTGGGGTCAGTTTTCAGTGTAGAGCTTGCAGTCTCTGGGAGTCCAAATTTCTTGAGGCCCCCCATTGTATAGAGGCAACAGCTCTGTGCTTAACCAGCTTGGGACTTCTTTCCACTATGACAAGTGGCCCCCACTAACAATCGTAGTCTCCTTGTGATAATGGGAGCCAGCACAGCACAGCAGACTCCATTCAAACAGCTTGGCCTAGGAAAGAAGTCTTTGGGCCAAGTTATTTGGATGGAATCAGGAAATATTTTTTATTTAAAAAAAAAAAAAATGTTTTTAGTATTTTTTTTTTTATTTTTTTTTAAATATCACAGTGTCATTGTAGAACATTTGTGATTGAAACCCACTGTTCCTGAATCTTTTAGCCACCCAAAGTGTAGAGCACAGATCCAGGAGATAAGTTTTCGTACGAGCTAAAATAAAATGCAATGGAGAGGACTTTTTGTGTCCACCCTATACTTTGTGTAGGGAAGTAATATGGTTGGGAATTGTCCTTCTTTTCTCGTGTGAGAGAGGCTGGAAAATGAATGGATTTGAAGAGGGGGAAGCTAAAAATTACTCACGATTTTGCTAATGAATCATTATCATGCATGATAATAAGGAAATTGGATAGCCCACTGGGTAGTCATTGTAAATATGCCCCTTTGTATTTAAATAAAATTGTCAGATTATTTTCTAGGACTTCAAATTTCTGTTGAGGATTATTGTTTCCACCTTGCACATTCTGCTCTGATTTCCTCCCTATATTTGTAGTCTTATTACCAAGGCCAGCATCTTTTCTTTATCTAAGATGGAAAATGTCCTGTCATGTCAATAAACCTTGATTTGATTTGACTTGATTTTAATAGCAAGACATATATGTAAAGAGAACAAGACCAAGAGATATAGAAGCAGGAGAGACAAGAGCAAACAGAGGGGGTGATTAATCAAGCACTGTTAGGGATAACGAGGCCGTTCTGGCTGTAACTCCCATTCAAGTTAATGGTATATACAGTACTGCCAAACGGCTTGTGTTATCCTTAACTGAGCTTGATAAATGTGCCCTACGGTGAAAGAACACAGGGCTGGAAAACAAGAGCATACTTACAGATGGGGGACTATTGAAGACTTATTACTGTTATTTATTAAACTTACAGTGTGTACATTAATTTCTCCAGGTGGTATGGTTGTTACACCTGACATTTTCCATCCTGAATTATAGTTTATATAATACATTTATAGGAATGTATATGAATATACATGAATATTTAAGTACCCCTATGTTATTAGTGGTTAGATATGTTATACATCAGCTTGAATATCATACAAATAATAATTTTGGTATCTACTGAAATTATAAAACCTCACAAGCTTGTTATACATGTCCCAGTGGGTGTTTTGGTGAGTTATTAGTCAAAATATTGTAATCTCAGCATGGTTAGCAAGTTCAAAATGTATGTACAGTATATGGGTTTATACATACTATTAACACATTCATTCATTCTACAAGATGTACTCAGTATCTTACAACATAAATAACAAACAAATTGTGAGGGTAGCGTTTTCAACCATTACAATAGTATAGGGAGACTGTAGAGCCAAAGAGCTTGCAATCTAATTAGGTTATTGGAGTCATATGCAGACTGTTGGTTTAGTAAAAAGTATTAAACATTAAAAAGTGTGATCACAGTGTGATAGGTGCAGTCATTATTGAGCTTTGTAACAAAGCTAATAATCTAGGGCCTGATTCATTAAGTATCTTAAATGAAGAGGTATCTTATTTCAGTCTCCTTGACAAAACCATATTACAATGCAAGGGGTGCAAACTAGTTTTCTGTTTTGCACATAAGTTAAATACTGACTGTTTTTTCATGTAGCACACAAATATCAACTTTAACTTTCAGTGTACAAATAAGCTATCAAGTATTTGTGTGCTACATGAAGTCTCTGGGAGGAGGTGCGAGCACAAATTTTTTGAGGCCCCCATTGTATAGAGGCAACAGCTCTGTGCTTAACCATTTTGGGACTTCTTTCCACTATGACAAGGGGCCCCCACTTTATGATAATGGGAGCCAGCTCAGCACAGCAGACTCCATTCAAACAGCATGACCTAGGAAAGAAGTCTCTGGGCCAAGTAATTTGGATGGAATCAAGGAAATATTTTTTTATTTAAAAAAAAAGTGTTTATAGTTTTTTAGTTTTTTGTTTTTTTTAAATATCAGTGTCATTGAAGAACATTTGTTATTGAAACCCACTGTTCCTGAATCTTTTAGCCACCCAAAGTGTGGATAGCAGATCCAGGAGATAAATATTCGTGCGAGCTAAAATGCAATGCAGAGGATTTTTTGTGTCCACCCTATACCTTCTGTAGGGAAGTAACATGGTTGAGAATTGTCCTTCTTTTCTTGTGTGAGTGAGAGTGGAAAATGAATGGATCAGACGAGGGGGAAGCTAAAAATTACTCACGATTTTGCTAATGAATCATTATCATGCATGAAAATAAGGAAATTGGATAGCCCCCTGGGTAGTCATTGTAAATATGCCCCTTTGTATTTAAATACAATTGTCAGATTGTTTCCTAGGACTTCAAATCTCTGTTGACAATTATTGTTTCCACCTTGCACATTCTGCTCTGATTTCCTCCCCATATTTGTAGCCTTATTACCAAGGCCAGAGGTACAAAACAAAAAATTGTTTGTTTCACCTCTATTCCCCACAACGTAATAATAGTCCATTCAACACATGTGAACTGTTGCTCTAGTCAATAATAATAAAATCAGATAGCAAGAAAAAAAATCGCTTTCTATGAAAGAAACATGTGTACCTTGATTTATGTGGAGTTATGTAAATCCTAATAAGCAGGCTTGTTTTCACTGCCACAAAGTAATTAAAGCCACTTTGCTCTGAACCATTAAACAGTAAACAATCGTTATTCCTATATTTTACATGTTATGTATAGGGGGATTAGAAATATTGATGTCTCAGTGGTCTCATAGTAATACTCTAGTAGGAGACCGGGTTGTCATTTCTAAATCAATCACGTTTCACACTCATTTTGTATAATTGCTTTGACATAAGTGCATAATCCCAGTCATTACTTAAAATAATACATCAGCTTACGCAAAATTAATTTAGAACCAACAGTTATCACACGCTGAAATAATACCTAGTTGACTACATATATTTGAGTAAATATTACTTTGATTTGGGGAATCTTGTCCCTGGAAATTAGATTGTAAGTTGCTGTAAATCAGTCGTGTTAGAGTTCTCCTCATCCAGACAGACAATGGCTTTACTCTGCTGCTGCATCCTCCCCTCCTGGAACTGTCCAAATGCTGAAGTGTTACTGGAGAAATCATTGGGGAGCGGTGCTGAGCCTGATAGGAAATAAATCATAATTAAGAGCGAATATACCTGAAATTACACCTAAGCTTAATTTGTGTACACAGGCTTGCAAAGAAATTCATGTTAGTTAATGAATAAGTATGGTTTCAACTACAAGAAAACTTCTAACAACGTTGTATACGTGGAAATACATGATGTAGGTTGTTGGAGACATACGCAGACTGATAGATAAGTAAATAGTGTTCAACATTTAAAAGTGCTGATCGCATAATGATCTCACATCTCCCACACAGTTTGACTTGCCAGGTGTTCTTAACTTTTGGCATATGCAGCATCCGACTCGAATGTGTGGGAACTTTTAATTACTCACCAGGACTCAGTGGGATTTACTGTACTACGAGATAAAGGTATGAGTTCTATTTGTATTGCCAGAAATGTTCACTAGTCGGCCCTTAAAGTCTTTTTCATCAAAATGTAGATTTAACATCAGAGTAAGTGGGTTTTTCATCAGGTTTAGACAACCAGTGCCTCTCCAGCGATTGTGGAACCACAAGTCCCAGCATATCTGGCATAACAGTTGGAAACCCACATGTCATTCTCTGCATGTCACTTGCAAAAGTGTATCTGTCGAAATAATTGGATGTTCTTGTGTGTAATAATGGTGACATAAGGTTGCATTAAAAATAAACAGATATGCAAAACTGACATTTCTTATCACACAGAGAGGGGTATAAGAATTGTCTTCAAGTATAAGTGATTGTAGGACGTATCAGTCAAGAGAACGTCAATTTTATCCTGGCCAAGACATAACTACTGGATACCAATAGGATACTACTCACTAAATCTCCCGTCGTGCACTATAAAGCTCGCCAGACGTTAAGGTAAGTCCTCTGATCATGTTTTGGAAAACCTAAGAGGAATCCTATTGACACCTTGTGCGCTGGATGAAATAGAAAAAGAATCATAGGAACTTGTTTAACTTCAGTTCTATGTCATTGCAGGCATATTAATAGAAAGCTAATAGATCTTCTGTTCAAAACCCTTATAGTACAAAACAGTCGATGATAAAATAGCTACTATAAACTTTTGATGATATTATTATTATTATTATTATTATTTATATGATAACTGCATTTGTGAGCTATAATTTTAGAAAATTTTGAGGTCATTCGAGGGAACAATAGCAGCTAAAATGAAAAAAAAAATGCAGATGTACTGTGATTGGCTGCTCTAACATCAGATGTGTTTGGTTCTAGCGAAACAAGACGCTGTCACCTCTTGCAGCAACGAAACAATCATTCATCGAGCACTAAATACACTAATCTGCTAGTTGGCACCTAGCACAGGTCCGGTTGTAAAAATAAAGTCAGTGGTTTCTTGGGTTTCTTTATATATTTCTATTATAAAATTATTAAGACTTGCATTAAAGACAATAATGTGGCATGACATCTGTTACACGCTTTTACCTTTTCCTACAAATACATTAAATGCAAGTATTGGCCAATGATATGGTCTACAAGGTTCTTCGAATAGAACTGAAAAGTACAGTGACTTTAAACTGCTGGCTACAAGGTGTTTCAAGGTGTTAACCATTACATCGATGTGCATGATACAATGAACTGATATCATACTGTGTATAAATAACTATTAGTTTATTACAAATTACACAAATGTTTGCACAGTGTAACTTGTGTAAAACATTGATTACAAGTTTATGTTGATACATGTGATATTGTCACGTCACAGAATACACGTGAGTGAAAGGTTTCGTTACTTGGAGAAGACAAAACAATGCTGTTTGCTTGAAGTGCTTTCTATCCCTACCAATATCTGTTAAATATATACCAAACCAATCTCTTTGATCAACTTTGTGATTCAGCCAAAACTTTATGATTGCATGAAAACGCAACAAAAATCAGTGGTGGATTAAAGAAGGTTATTTTTAATGTAGGTCATAAGCAAACACGTTCATCTTCTGTAATGTTTAAGGGGAAAATGCAGATATGAAGAGACTATGAATAATATATAGACGATGGTTTGCAGTACAAATATTGTCTTTATTATTTGAGACAGAGAAAGGAGTTTACTTATCTATAAGTGATCAACATACAGACGCTTAAAGGGTTTTGTTTTGTCGATGTGCTGGGGACATACAGTATAATACTGTAAATATGCACATAGAGATACATGTCAGTTTGGAATATTCATATAGATAACAGTTTCTATGGGGAAATAAATGAGGGACCTATGACCTTCTGTATGCAGCTCTGGAAGACACATCTGTCCGGAGCAGGCTTTTTAATTGATTAATTGTTGATTGGGCTGGAATGAGATGGGGTTTATGATCTTTTGCTGCACCCCTAGGTGATTCCTGCTGGATTTGTCAGCTCTTAATCAATCTCTACGGGGAGAGAGAG